>NC_042301.1:7810380-7827880 GCF_901000725.2 Takifugu rubripes
CTAACCCTAACCCTCTAACCCTAACCCCAACCCTCTAACCCTAACCCTCTAACCTGCTCCAGTAAGGCTGGAAGCTCTACTGAGAGCTGCCTCCTCCATCCTACTCATGGCTTCATGTGGCCAGCCTCAGGGGGGGTGGAGAGGGAGGGGTAGAGAGAGAGGGGGGTGGGGGGGTGGTGGAGAGGGAGGGGTGTTCTGCCGGCCAGGGACGGAGGTGAAGCATAACTGCTGAGCAAGCATCTCCAAACGGGAGACGCTAACCCTAACTGTGATCAACTGTGATCAACTGTGGCGCGAGGAAATAATGCACATGTGGAGAACTAAAAGGCCTCCTCTCAATGTGATACTGTACAGGCAAATCTGTGGAATTCTCTCCTGGAATTCTCTTTCAGTTACGGGTCGATCCCAATATGAGGATCATTCGGTGATCACACCCAACGGGAAGCACCATTATGTTTAAGGGTTAGCTAACTTTGGAGGTGTTGCGCTTCCCCCCGACAGCTAGGTGGTGTCTCCTTTATACCGACGCCACCGGGAATGTTGGACTCCAAGCAGCAGTCCTGCTGTTTCCTGTAAGTTCTGCACAAGGAAGCAGAGGAAACCAGGAGATCTCTGAGGGAGATCAGCAGATCACCTTCCAACAGCCCCCCCCCACTCCCAGTGAACTGGACCGATTCCGTTCAGGAGGCCAAACTGGGACACAAGTTTAGGAAATGATCCTCTGGAAAACGTAGACCTTTAGAAATAGATATGGGTCACATGGTGGCACCCTGGTGGCCCTCACCTCATCTCTGGGCCCAGCACAGAGTGCCTGCGGAGCAGGGCCCGGGCCCTGGTGTGGCTCAGGTTGGAGGTCGCTTCTCCGTTGATAGCCAAGATGGCGTCCCCAACGCCAAGCCTGCCATCGTGGCTAATACAGCCCCCGTGCACCACGCTGCGCACCAGCACGCCTGAGCCATCCGGGGGGGCGCTCACCAACAGGCCTGCCAACATGCACACATGTACACACAGGCACACCTGAGCACAGGTGACAGGAGCTTTGGCCTCCAACAGGTGCCAACACAACCTGCCTGATCGGCCTAATCCAGACAGACAGGAGGCAGCTGAGCACACAAACATGGACACACACATCACTGCACAATCCGTTGTGTAGCGTCTCCTGAAGTAACACACACTCAGACCAGGTAGGTCACAGGACGGGGAGGGTTAGGGGGTTAGGGGTAGGGGGTTAGGGGTAGGGGGGTAGGGGTAGGGGTTAGGGGGTTAGGGGGTTAGGGGTAGGGGGTTAGGGGTAGGGGGGGAGGGGTAGGGGTTAGGGGGTTAGGGGTAGGGGGTTAGGGTTAGGGGGTTAGGGTTAGGGGGGTAGGGGTAGGGGGTTAGGGGTTAGGGGTAGGGTGAACACACAGCAAACTGACTCCAGAGGTGGATCACAGACACACGGCATGAATGCAGGCAGGAGCAGGTGGATCAGGTGACCCCCCCAACACACACACACACACACACACACACACACTGAAGACAGGGAGAGCCTAGTCGGGTGTCACTGAGGAGGACGATGCACATCCACAACACTATGGTCGCACATAATTTGAACTTGTTTAAAGAAATGACTTATTACTTATTTTCTTTGATCAAATGAATTGTTTATTGTTGTTTAGATTTACATTCAAATTACAGTACAATCATAGTGCACAGTGACCTCACACATTAGACACACAATCAGACAGATCAACTTCAGAAACGACAACAGAAGAAACATTGTTCTATTACACAAGTCAGCTGAAACCATAGTAACAGACAATAAACAAACAACACAGACAATAAACCAACAACACAGACAATAAACCAACACAGACAATAAACAGACAACACACACAACACAAACAATACACACACAATGATTGCTTTAAATCCCTCAGTCCATCCATCATCCACCCAACACTCTTTATCACAGACACACACACACACAGACACACACAGACAGACACACACACACACACACACACACAGACAGACACACACACACACACACACACCACACACACACACACAGACACACACACAGCTCAATCATCTTGTCTTAGGTCGGAGGAACACGTGGCTTCACCACTGGTCGTCGTGGTCGTCGTCATCGGCAACGCCCAGTAACACCATTACTGCCGTGCCAGTGATGTACACACACCATGACATCATCACGATGAGAAAGACGGAGAACATACCAAGGCTACGGTTGCCCCGGGCAACAGTGACTGTCTTCTCATAGCCTGTGGGGGGGGGGAGGGGGGGAGGGCGCTGACCCCGTCACCTCCCTCGAGGCTGAAACGCTGATGCAGCTGGTGGTCCTGAGAGAGAGGAGAGACCGGGTCACCTGTGTAGGGCACCTGTGTGTAGGGCACCTGCGTGCGTAGGTCACCTGTATGTGTGTGTGGTGTGTAGGGCACCTGGTGTAGGGCACCTGTGTGTGTAGGTCACCTGTATGTGTGTGTGTGTAGGGCACCTGTGTGTAGGGCACCTGTGTGTAGGTCACCTGTGTAGGGCACCTGTGTGTGTAGGTCACCTGTATGTGTGTGTGTAGGTCACCTGTGTGTGTAGGTCACCTGTATGTGTGTGTGTAGGTCACCTGTGTGTGTAGGTCACCTGTATGTGTGTGTAGGTCACCTGTGTGTGTAGGTCACCTGTATGTGTGTGTGTAGGTCACCTGTGTGTGTGTGTAGGTCACCTGTGTGTGTAGGTCACCTGTATGTGTGTGTGTAGGTCACCTGTGTGTGTAGGTCACCTGTATGTGTGTGTGTAGGTCACCTGTATGTGTGTGTGTAGGTCACCTGTGTGTAGGTCACCTGTATGTGTGTGTGTAGGTCACCTGTGTGTAGGTCACCGTATGTGTGTGGTAGGTCACCTGTGTGGTAGGTCACCTGTATGTGTGTGTGTAGGTCACCTGTGTGTGTAGGTCACCTGTATGTGTGTGTGTAGGTCACCTGTGTGTGTAGGTCACTGTATGTGTGTGTAGGTCACCTGTGTGTGGTCACCCGTGTGTGATTGTGTGTGTGTAATTGTAATAATTGGATACGAACAAAAGGATAAAAGCAACAAAGAACAAAGGATAAAAAGCTTTTGGGACCATCTAAAAGACGGGAGGCAGAGCTCCCACCTCAATGACCGGATGGGACCGGGTCCGTCGGGTGGTTCTGGCACCACTCAAACCCAGAGAGCTGAACCAGCTCGGCCTTCTGGAGCTCCCTGGCCTTCAAATATTAAAGGATCCCACGTGAAGCAGCTGCGGTTACCAACGAGAAATGTGAGCACGAGGCCTCCCCAACGGCCCGTTTGAGCAGAACCGCCCGTTTGAGCAGAACCACCCATTTGAGCAGAACCGCCCGTTTGAGCAGAACCGCCCGTTTGAGCAGAACCGCCCGTTCGAGCAGAACCGCCCGTTTGAGCAGAACCGCCGTTCTGTGGGCCACGAGGTCTCACCCGACTCGTGTCTCCATTAAAAGGCTACGGTCTGAAACAGGAACTCAACTCCGCTGGTCCACAGCTTCATTCAACTAAAAAAAAAAAACAGAAGCTCAAATCAACAGAATCCTGTAAGCGAGCGATGATGCTAACGAACCATTGGGCTGAGAAGGCTGCTGTCCTCGGCCTGGCCCGAGCTCCGGTTGGTGCTGGGCTCCTCCGTCTCGTCCAGCAGGCTCATGCTCGTGCACGTCTCAGCGTCATCGCAGGAAGCCCGAGTGGTCCGCTCCAAGATGGGCGTCAGGCCCCCGCACAGTTCCAGCTGGGGGGGAGAGGTTCACAGGAAAGTTTACCGCAGGTGTCTGCTACAGGAGGCTAAAGGGTTAGCGTTAGCGTTAGCCTGTCCTGCTGCTCACGCCCGTCTGTGGTCCAGCTCTGTGTCGGTCTCTCAGCACCATGAAATATTCAGGTGACCTGTAACAGGACTCTCCGCTCGCTACCCAGCCACCGCCCACAACAGGTGAAACACTCGAGGCTCTCGACAAAATACCTTCACAGAAATGTCTGGAATATTTAATATGAATATGTATTTAACATTTGATATGAATATGTATTTAACATTTGATATGAATATGTATTTAACATTTGATATGAATATGTATTTAACATTTGATATTAAGAGCACAATCCACACATAAGAACCAATTTATATGTGCTGAGTTTAACATTGGATGAATAAAGACCAGTGATTAACCCCTAATTAAAAGAATGCTAAATGCTAGCACTACTTTAACGGCGTGTTGGGCCGGTGGAGCGCACTGACCCCCCATGTCTGGGGAGGCACCGGGCTCCATCACAACCACCGTTAGAAACATTTATATTTATATATAAACTATAAATACATATTATATTTATATGATCAGCAGCAGCGAACAGGTTACTTTTCATATCTTATAGCTGCATTTTTACACAATCTGTAGCCTTGAAGCTAAAATAGCAGCTGTGACTAACTGGTGTTGTGGGTCCACAAGTGGCCCCTGCCAGGCCGTAAGAGACCCCCCCCCCAGCTCAGGAAGGAGGATCGACACAAACAGGAGCTGCATTAGCTAAACTTTGCAGCACCATGTAATAAAGTAGATGTATGACAGATGTATGACAGATGTATGACAGATGTATAACAGATGTATGACAGATGTATAACAGATGTATAACAGATGTATAACAGATGTATGACAGATGTATGACAGATGTATAACAGATGTATAACAGATGTATAACAGATGTATGACAGATGTATAACAGATGTATAACAGATGTATAACAGATGTATACAGATGTATAACAGATGTATAACAGATGTGAGGGGTTGTGCGATCCAAAGGAGGCTCAGCTGCTGCCGCCCCTCCTCCCGTATTTGGATGGAAAAGGCAAAAATTCAGCAACATTTAATAGAAATTATTATTAAATTATTTAAGTTAAATGTAAAATGAGTTTAGAGTTTAGACCCTGGGATAAATAGAACTATTGAATTTACTACTATTGCTCATTAGCATAATTGAATAATAATATATTATTATTATTTGCTTCCATTGTGCTAAAGTAAAATTAGCAAAACAATCTGAGGGAAGGTGTTCCTATGGTGGTGGGTTCTTCTCGGTACTGAACTCTGCCCCCCCTCTACGCCCCACCTCCTCCCTCTCCACCTCCCCCCTCTCTCCCCCCCTCTCCCCCCTCCCCCCCCCCCCCTCTCTACCCCCTCCCTCTCCACCTCCCCCCCTCTCTACCCCCCCTCTCTACCCCCTCCCTCTCCCCCCCTCTCTACCCCCCTTCCTCTCTACCCCCCCTCCCTCTCCACCCCCCCAGGCTAAAACGTGCCCCCCCCCCACTTACGGGCAGTGGTTTGGCCACTCGATGAGCACCGGGCCGTAGCCGGTGGACTTGAGGACGTGCACAGCAGATCCAGGCTGGGAGCCCTCCAGGTTAGTGTCATTAACAAAGACCAGTCTGTCGCCGGGCAGCAGGTGACCGTCCCGGTCCGCCACGCTCCTGGCACCAAGGACCGGATCACCAGAATGGTTCTAGTGGCATCTTCTGGATCCTGGTGCAGGAGAGGATATTTGATACTATATAAAACCAGACATATATATATATATATATATATATGTATATATATATACACAGTATATATGACATCTTGGTGGTGGTGTTGGCCCTGCTGCTGTAATGGGTGGAGTCATTACGGTTGCTATTAATTATGGGATAAGATAGACGAGCATCCCATATTAATCTGTCTCTGAGGCAGAATTCAGCATCATTTTGATGTTTAAACCAGCATAGAACAAACACAGAAACACGCTCCATCTCTGGTTCTTATCTAACTTCTCTTCTTATCTAAGCTGTCCGTCTACGTGTGGAGAGGCTCAGGGCCACGGCTCTGACCTGGTAGTCCAGGATACTGAAGCCCAGTCCGGACTCGCCTTTCTCCAGCTCCACCACCTGGGTGTCCCGCTCCCACATGGCCAGAGGAGGAGACATTGGAGGGACGCCTCTCTTGGTGATGTCCTCAGCGGTGGGACAGGGAATGATGCAGCCATGGTCCAACTGAGGAACCAAGAGTTCAGGTGACTGAAGAGACCAAAGTCTTCCTCTTGTTTCACGCTCACTTCAGGACTGGGACGAGGCCCCACAGCTTTTGTTTTTCAGTCTTAATGTGCTCAAAGATCAGGTCCTGTAAACGTGTCTAAAGTCAGGTTAGTTAGTTAGTTAGTCCCAGTTTGACCCACCTGTGATGTAAAGCAATGAAACCCCTCCAGATGTTCAGCCCCCCCACACAAACCTTTCAGATAATTTGACTGACATGTTTTGCCATCGTGAAAGTGGATGAAACAAGGTTTACGAGGCCCAGACTGGCATTACAGGGTTAGGGGTCAGGCCTGGGGCCCCACCTGGGGCCAGTCCTGGGGTCGGGGCCTGTTAGCTGGACCTCTGCCCACGGGACTTGCCAGGCTCCGCCCCAAACGGCACTTCAGGGGCTTTGACGACCCAATCCTCAGACCAAAGCTGTGGTTACAGGAGCGTGGAACCCCCTGAGGAAAGGAGCCCAGCCTGGCCTGAGGAACCCAGCAGGGAGCTCCGCTACTCTGGAGTTGCCCGGGGCGAGTGGCGGCCAGCTGGGGGGGACTTCCTCATAGCTTAGCTCAGCTGCCATGTGTTGGAGAGGGTCAGGGACTTCAGAGGGTCAGGGACGGGTCTCTTCCTGTGGTTCATGGCTACGGGCGGGGGGGGGGGCTGCTGGTGCTGAGGAAGACTCTACTGGGGACGTCCCTGTCGTGGCCCACATGGGGCCTCCCTGATCTGCTGGTGTTCTCTTATTGGACTTCTGTGCTTGTCAATACAAACACCATGTTTGAGAATAAGGGTGTGCACAAGTGCACGTGGGCACCGGGACACGGTGGGGACCGACGTATTGGACCGAGCTGAGATGAAAGGGTAAGCTCTTCCTTTATGGGTCAGTGTCCAGTCCCACCTGGGGTCATGAACGTTGGGTCACCGATATAAGCAGCCGAATGAGCTTCCTCCACAGGGTGAGACCCTCGTATGCCCCCTCCCTAGGAAGGGGGTCCCCAGTTGGACCCAGGACACGCTGGAGAGGCTATGTCTGGGGTCAGGGACCCTGGCTCAGCACCCCAGTCCTGGACAAGAGGCAGAAGCTGCCAACAATGAAGCCACTCACAGCCTGTGACTGACCTGGACCCTGGAGAACAGACCCTAGAACAGACCCTAGAACAGACCCTGGAGAACAGACCCTAGAACAGACCCTAGAACAGACCCTGGAGAACAGACCCTAGAACAGACCCTGGAGAACAGACCCTAGAACAGACCCTAGAACAGACCCTGGAGAACAGACCCTAGAACAGACCCTGGAGAACAGACCCTGGAGAACAGACCCTGGAGAACAGACCCTAGAAAACAGACCCTGGAGACAGACCCTGGAGACAGACCCTGGAGAACAGACCCTGGAGAACAGACCCTAGAACAGACCCTGGAGACAGACCCTAGAACAGACCCTGGAGAACAGACCCTGGAGAACAGACCCTAGAAAACAGACCCTGGAGACAGACCCTAGAACAGACCCTGGAGAACAGACCCTGGAGACAGACCCTAGAACAGACCCTGGAGAACAGACCCTGGAGAAGAGACCCTCACCCTCCACACGCTCCTCAGCGGGCAGGGGCGCCTAAAGACGGGAGGGGGGCCAATGGTGCACCTTTCTGCCTGCCAACCCCCCTGTGGGGGGCCGGGCCCTCCCTCGTGCGTTCACCTTTTCGTTAAACTCGGCCAGCAGCTCTTTCAGGGTGAGACGGGCGGCGTTCTCGTCTTCGTCGCTGTCAGGAAGCGGCGGTGGCGAAACGTGCGAGCACACGAGGCAGACGTGCATCGGCAGCTCCTTCAGAACATTGACCACCTCCTTGTGGGTCTGTCCAATCAGCGGCCTCCCGTTGACCTGATTGGACCAAAGCCTTTGTTAAATAAGCTCAATGTAAATATATAAGAACATAAATTCCAGTGCTGGATAATTCACAGAAAACGTTTGCGATCATAAAAGTCTGATTTTAATGTCGGTTTAATACACCTGCAACAGCGTCATGGCAACAGTGTCGCCATCCCAGCCTGCTGCAGCCGTGCACTAAAGAAAAGCGACTGCGTCGTCAGAAGCACGTGCACTCACAAGCACGCGCCTACCTCCTTTCATTCTCGAGGGTTAAGGTTAGGGTTAATCTAGTTGAACTAGTAGTGAAGGGTTAGCATCCGCGGCTACCTCCAGTATCTGGTCTTCAGTGAAATCTTCCCACTCTGGCCAACAGGCCCCTCAGGCAGGATGGAGCGCACATAGTGGTGTCCTGCTCGAGCCTCCAGGCTGAACCCAAGGCCACTGGTCTCTCCAAAACGTTCCAGCTGACACACCTAACGGGTTAGGGTTAGGGTTAGGGTTAGAAGGTTAGGGTTAGAGGGTTAGGGTTAGGGGGTTAGGGTTAGAGGGTTAGGGTTAGGGGGTTAGGGTTAGGGGTTAGGGTTAGAGGGTTAGGGTTAGGGGGTTAGGTTAGGGTTAGAGGGTTAGGGTTAGGTTAGGGTTAGAGGGTAGGGTTAGGTTAGGGTTAGGGGGTTAGGGTTAGAGGGTTAGGGTTAGAGAGGGTTAGGGGTTAGGGTCAGGGTTAGGGGTTAGGGTCAGGGGTTAGGGTTAGAGGGTTAGGGTTAGGTTAGGGTTAGGGTTAGGGTTAGAGGGTAGGGTTAGGTTAGGGTTAGAGGGTTAGGGGGTTAGGGTTAGGGGGTTAGGGTTAGGGGGTTAGGGGTTAGGGTTAGGGGTTAGGGTTAGAGGGTTAGGGGGTTAGGGTTAGGGGTTAGGGTTAGGTTAGGGTTAGAGGGTTAGGGTTAGGGGGTTAGGGTTAGAGGGTTAGGGGTTAGGGTTAGGGTTAGAGGGTTAGGGTTAGGGGGTTAGGGTTAGAGGGTTAGGGGTTAGGGTTAGAGGGTTAGGGTCAGGGTTAGGGTTAAGGTTAGAGGGTTAGGGTTAGAGGGTTAGGGGGTTAGGGGTTAGAGGGTTAGGGGGTTAGGGGTTAGGGTCAGGGTGATTGGTTAGGGTCAGTGTTAGAGGGTTAAGGTTAGAGGGTTAGGGTTAGGGTTAGAGGGTCAGAGTTAAGGTTAGAGGGTTAGGGGGTTAGGGTCAGGGTAAGGGTTAAGGTTAGAGGGTCAGGGTTAGAGGGTCAGATTTAGGGTCAGGGTTCAGGGGTCAGGGTCAGGGTCAGGGTCAGACACAGGTTCAGATGAGGGCGCTGCACACGGAACCTTTACTGTCCAACTTCAGACACGTACAGAAACCTCGTATCGAGGCCCGACAGCACGCTGCCACCTCCACCTCAGGTCTTCCTCCTCAGCTGCTGTCAGCTTCACATCTGGGAAAGGGGGATGGACACAGGATCTTCACTAAACTGAGAGCGGATCACCGATTCTGAAGAACGCAAGCCAGCGTGGGACGCAACCTTCTACAGACAGCATTTATATCTCTGTGAGGACCCTCACACACCCTCGTATTAGCATTGGTGCTAAATGCCACACACCCACAGACACACACACCCACAGACACACACACCCACAGACACACACACAGACACACACACCCACAGACACACACCTACACACACACACCCACAACCCCCCCCCACACACACACACACACCCCCACACCCTCGTATTAGCATTGGTGCTAAATGCCACACACCCACAGACACACACACCCACAGACACACACACCCACCCACACACACCACACACACACACAGACACACACACCCACAGACACCCCCCCCCCCACACACACACCCACAGACACCCCCCCCCCACACACACACCCACACCCTCGTATTAGCATTGGTGCTAAATGCCACACACCCACAGACACACACACCCACACCCCCCCACACACACCCCCCCACACACAGAGAAAGGTACCGTTTGTGGAAGCGTGTCTCAGCCACCTGCTGGCGAACGCCGCCCGCCAGGCGAGTTCCCGCAGTGAGCAGATCCTTGGGGGGGGGGTGGGAAACACCCCTGCGGAGAGACGTTCAAACATGAAACACTCCGATTTCGGCTCTAATCCAGGTTTTCTCCACAGTTTCAGACCAGGTGAGCAGCGCCCCCCCTCCCAGAGCACCTGGCTGTTGCTTCTTCTTGAAGTCCATCTCGTAACAGCTGTGGGAATGTCGGAGAGGATGCAGGGGGGGGACGGGCGGCAGAGCGGGACTGAGCCGGAACGCCCTCCGCAGCAGCCGCAGGCGGACCAGCGGCCCCGCCCTCCTCAGAACCTCCATGGCCCGCTGCTCGCTGCAGCCCTGCAGACTCACGCCGTCCACCTGAAGCACAGGACAAACGTAGCAGCAGCGTTCCCACTGGATACGACCGCTCACCCGGAATTCTGAGTGATGGAGGAAAACCTTTGCAAACTATTCAACAATATTCTGAGGTTTCCGACTGGAATATGTGGAACCTTTGTATCCCACTGGGAAACCGCCGTCTCCTCCATTTCTAATACAAACGCAACATCTGGAGCTCACGGATAAAATGACGTCTCCAACGTGAATCCGTCCATCTCGATCCACGCCGCCGTCCTTCTCGATGCTCTTCACGACCACGCCGGCGCTGTAGACTGAGGACGGACACACGTTGCACTCGTTAGACGACCTTAAATAAGTGCACGAGCCTCACGATGGAGCGCTGGTGTGCACGATCGGAACCATTCCTGTTGGGCTGGAGTTGCCCTCCGCTGTGACCTGACTCGGCAGAGGTAGAATAGAGGACTTGTGGTCACGTGACTTTAGATCCCCGCTCACACAGAAACAACCCTGAGCTGAACCACCTGTGGACTCGTGTACGAGTCACACACACACCAACGCTGCACGCCAGCGCCGGCTCTCTGACCACATTCGAAGTGTGTGAAATCCTAACGAGTGGGCTAAAGGTGCGACTACCTGAATTCAAGTCGCCGATGTAGGTGGAGATGGTGAAGCCCAGGCCCTGGCTCCTCCTGGGGAGGTCCACGCTGAACTCCTGGTCACCGTTGTTCACCTGAACGGATGGATGGAACGAAGACCTTCAGGCTGTTTCGCTTCAGATGTTCACACACACACACACACACACTCACTCTGACCTTGCTGTCCACACCGTCCCGGCTGAAGGCAGGACAGGAGCTTCTGCCCTCCTGTCTCACATCCCTGGCCACCATCAGTTTGACTCTGCTGCCAGCATTTCGGAGCACCTGAGCGTGGGAAGAGTGTGCACGGTTACGTGTACAGACTAGAGGAGGAGCACAGAAACGTGCAGGTTCTCCTACCTGGGCCACCTGCTCACTGCTCATCCCAGCCAGATCCGTGTCTCCGATCCGCAGGATTTGATCTCCACTGCGCAGACGTTTGTCCTGCAGTGTCAGACCATCAGAGCATCACTGAACACACACAAACCTGAAAAAGATGCATCTGGAACGCTTGTTTACAGCACGGAGCTAACAGCTTTAGCTTTATTAGCCTTATTTCATTTTTATAAAATAGGTGTTTTATCCCAGCTAAATGACAGAAGTTACACAACTGCAGCCCTGGAGATGAAGAGTGAAGATACGCCAACCTTCACCAAGACAGCAGTTAAGTGGTGAACTCATAGTTTTAGTGGGAAATGAACCTTCTTGTGAGTTTACCTGGCCTGCTGCTCCTCCGGGGAGGATGGTCTTCACCATGACTCCTGTGCTGCGACCTCCAACGATGCCAAAGCCCAGCCCTTTGCCATCGTTGGTCAGCTCGATCATCTCGATATAACGCCTCTGAAACACAGGGGTGTTGGTGAGGACACACAACACACAGCCAGAACCCCTTGGTGCTGCGTGATTGTACCTCCTGAGCCAGAGCGGCCAGGTTTCTCCCCATGGACATGGTGCGGGACACCCGCGGGGGGGTGCAGTACTACAGGAAAGAGAGCAAGAACAAGCCTCATGGAGAATAAATGATAAAAGATTATAAAATACACACAGAAATGAGCAAACGGTTGTGTTCAGGGTCAGGGTCAGGGTCAGGGTTAGGGTCGGGGTCAGGGTTAGGGTCGGGGTCAGGGTTAGGGTCGGGGTCAGGGTTAGGGTTAGGGTTAGGGTCAGGGTTAGGGTCAGGGTTAGGGTTAGGGTCAGGGTTAGGGTCGGGGTCAGGGTTAGGGTCGGGGTTAGGGTCAGGGTTAGGGTCGGGGTCAGGGTTAGGGTCGGGGTTAGGGTCAGGGTTAGGGTCGGGGTCAGGGTTAGGGTCGGGGTTAGGGTCAGGGTTAGGGTCGGGGTTAGGGTCAGGGTCGGGGTCAGGGTTAGGGTCAGGGTTGGGGTTAGGGTCAGGGTTAGGGTCGGGGTCAGGGTTAGGGTCAGGGTCACAGCTGGGATCCACGACCGAGGTTTTTGACTGGACACACCTGCGACTCCGTGTGTGTGTAATCTGTGATCTCATTGGTGAGGGACATTTCCTGGGAGCTCAGAGACGAGAAGCTGCCCTCTCTGTTCATGGACCTGCCGGAGCCGGGTCGTCGGTGCTCCACGGCCCAGGTGTAGGAGTCGCTGTGGCTCAGCCCCTGCAGCACGCCGCCACAGGGGCCCCGGTTCAGGGACACCGATTTGGAGACCTTGGCCTGTGAGGATGCCAAAGGAGATCAGGTTTCCAGGCTCAAACTCACAGGTGTCAGAAAGGAGAAGAGGCAGAGGTGAGGAGGTGTTGATGGATGTGGACAGAATAAAAGAACGTAACAGTTCAGCAGAAAAACCCCACTTTGATCATTTCATCAGACGTCTGCGGGTGAACTCGTGCTGCCTTTAAGGCTCCCATCACATAAACATCCTGCCTGTTAGCATGAGCGCCACACCAGACACTGTTGTTGTTGTTGTTGTTGTGGAGAAACACATGCACGTGTGCACATACAGCCTGACCCACAGAACACAAATGTGAAATAAAACTGAAAATGGTGGTAAATAAAGATAAATCGAAGCTGTGCCAATCATAGTTGACATCACTACTGTTGATGTTCAAGGTAAATAGCCATTAAAACAGCCCCCCCCCCCCCCCGATTCCATAACGTTCAGGTTTATCTGACGTCTCCGACCCGACTGGCCTGGAGAGGGGGGCAGCAAGCGGATCGAGGGAAGATGCCAACGACTGGAGACAGAAGTGAGATGAGAGCCTGCAGTAGCCCAGCGCACCTTTAAGCTACCCCCCCCCCCCACACACACACACACACCCCCCCACCTCGCTCCTGCTGCTCCCTCTTTCTCAGGGCTTTGGTGATAAGCTTGGCTAAGCTGATTACTCATCCAGGTTGGTCCCAGCATTCCGGTTTTTGGACATGATTCCTTCTCTTGCATTCACCATACAGCCAACACACACACACACACACACACACACACACACACACACACACACACACACACACACACCTGTGCTGGAGCTAGCTTTGCCAGGGGCTTCTGCTGAGCTTGCTGTAAGCTAAGGATGTGATGGAAGAGAGGGCTGTGCAGGACAATCTTCAGCAGAGACAGCTTCTCTTGGGTGGGGGTCTCTCCTCTCTCCTTCAGTCTGGCTTGCAGTCTCTCTACCGCCTCCAGGGCACGCCGGGTATCTGCAGAGAAAGTGTCACGTCATCCGGGTCCTACGGAGAAACCAGCGGCCCGTTCACAGCAGAAACAAGACCTCAGAGTCACAGACGTCCTCGGGCAGTAATATCATTTCATAAAGCATTTGGATTATTAAGAAAACATCCCATAATTAAAGACAGATTGGGGTACTCAAGAGGAAAGTCTTGGATTTTGTGCTCATCATGACAGAAGTGGGTTAGGGTGGGAGCCCCGCAACGCTGCTGATGTGACGGTGCCACCCACGCATAGTTATGGCCCAAGGGTTCGAGCCTGTAAAGCTTCCCAAGGTTGGAAGCACCTGCTCATGTGACCTGTCCTCTGCTCTGGCTCCGGTGGCCTCGCCCATCACCATTGCTGACCGAGGCTACTGGTCTTACCCATGAGCTCCATCCCTGCCAGGCAGGAGCTTTCTGACGCTCCTGCTGCCGCCACTCGCTCTTGGGTCAATGTCCTGTTGTCCTTGGCAACTGAAAACACAATAAAGAGGCCCAAAAGTCACTCTGCTATTGATACGGAACCGTGTGATCGGTGGACGTCACTGAGGTTCCTGGAGTCCAACCGACCCTGGAAAAGGTGCCTTTTAGTGCTGCACCTGTGGCAGAAACATGCACAGACGGCTCCTGCAAGCAGACAAAGCAGAGGTCACGGGCGTCTGACCTCTGATCCTCATTGCTTCCTTCCACGTAAGGGCCTTGCCAGTAATGCTCCTTAGCAGTGTTGAAATCTCCTCCAAAAGGCTTTAGCAGCCAGTGATCGTAATTAACGGCGACACGTGGCCTCCCAATCATTCGGACCCGAGCACCGCCTCACAGGGCGACACCACCGACGGGCTAAACGGGCCAAACTGGGGACTTAAAACGACTCATTTCTAATGCCATTAGGAAGCCATTGATTGCGCGTCACTGTACTCACGTGCATATCCAGGTTTATCAAATCACATCTCGACCTGCTGCCATAGAAGCGATCCAGTCTGCGTCTGAATATTAAATCGCTCGAGCTTAATGATTTATATTAGTCGCGCGGGCCGATGACCGTTTAACTCATAAGCAGTTTTCGTGACAGAATATTGACTGGAGACGATCACCGTGACGAACAGCCGGACATGTCGGACGGTTACGAAGCGCCTCACCTCCATGTCAGCGCGCGCAACAGGTCCTCGTTCAGCTCCAACTCCGCCTTCACGTGAAAATCCGTCCAGCAACAGCAAAAAAGACACTTTCCTGACGAGACACGTCGGGGCAGCTTATTTAGGAGGAGACACGAGGGTTCACGCTGTGCGCTTCAGGCGCGGGTCCGCAGCAGGAGCGCGCACCGCGCACTGCGCATGTCACCACGCTATGGAACACAAGAGGCTTAATCCGAAGGTATTAAGGAGGCCACTGAAGCGCGTGGATAACAGAACCTCCCGAAAGGGACATTTTCAGGGAAATATCTGTGACTTTGACCTTTAATCTCCCAGCCGAGGGACTGGAGCCCCGTCTGACCTCCCAATGTGCCGGAAATGACCTGCTGGTTTGAACTGGAACTGCATCAATTAAAGGGAGAAACTCAGACCTCTGGCTCCTCACCTGCCTTGATGCTCTCATCTGAGTTCATCAGTGGTCCTCCCTCTCATGCCTAGCCCTGACCCTAACCCTGACCCTAACCCTCTAACCCTCTAACCCTCTAACCCTAACCGTGACCCTAACCTGTAAACCCTAACCCCCTAACCCTCTAACCCTCTAACCCTAACCCTCTAACCCTAACCCTCTAACCCCCTAAATCTAACCCTAACCCTCACCCTAACCCTCACCCTAACCCTCTAACCCTCTAACCCTAACCGTGACCCTAACCTGTAAACCCTAACCCCCTAACCCTCTAACCCTCTAACCCTAACCCTCTAACCCCCTAAATCTAACCCTCTAACCCTAACCCTAACCCTAACCCTGACCCTAACCCCCTAACCCTGACCATCTAACCCAAACCCTCTAACCCTAACCCTAACCTTAACCCTCTAACCCTCTAACCCTAACCCTGACCATCTAACCCTAACCCTGACCCTAACCCTGACCATCTAACCCAAACCCTCTAACCCTGACCCTAACCCTGACCCTAACCCTAACCCTGACCATCTAACCCAAACCCTCTAACCCTAACCCTAACCTTAACCCTGACCCTCTAACCCTCTAACCCTAACCCTGACCATCTAACCCTAACCCTAACCTTAACCCTGACCCTCTAACCCTCTAACCCTAACCCTGACCATCTAACCCTAACCCTAACCTTAACCCTGACCCTCTAACCCTAACCCTAACCTTAACCCTGACCCTCTAACCCTCTAACCCTAACCCTGACCATCTAACCCTAACCCTAACCCTAACCCCCTAACCCTCACCCTAACCTGCTAACCCTGACCCTAAACATGGCGGCAGGTAAACTGGTGGAGAATATTCCCATCATTAGTCTTGGGCGTCAGTCCCAGCATGTGGTGCTGGGTCCAGGTCTGCTCTGGCTCAGTGCTGCATTTCATGTTCTACTTGGCTTCTTCAATACGTTTTACAGTTCTTAGCTGAAAAAAAACCAAGTTTTTGTGGAAATATACTTGTAAAGTTATTCATGTTAATTAGCTCAGAGTTCATGGAGCATCTTCACACAACAGAATGGACTTCAAAGCACAAACCCAATTAAAATCAAGACACAAACCAAGCAAAAAAACTGTCCATTCTAGTCCTGGTGAAGGGCCATGACGGTGCCTTGGTCAGCAGTGTGGTCACATGACCTTAAAGCCCTAATGCCAGGAGGGTGTGACCACAGGGTAACGTTCTCTAAACGTTAGTTCTTGATTTGGTGCTAAATAACCTTTATGTACTCATATCATCCACTTCTGTCCTCCTGGGGAACCACGTCACAGATCCAATGGGGGTGGTCCTAAACTGCGTGTGTCCACACGGCAGGTGGAGCCCTCGGTCTAGATTCTTGGGAGCTGGATCCAGTTCCACGTTTTCCACGAGATACCCAGTTCTGTCTCACCGCGTTTTCTGCATCCCCAGAGCGGGACTCACCCCCCCCCATCGCAGCCCCCCCCCCCCCCATCCCTGTCTTCGGCTCTCCACCCGCCTGCGACGCCACGCTCGAGCATCCATCACGTCTTCAACTCGGATCATCGTTTCTGAGCCCTCCTCACCGCGACCAGCGGCTCTCGCACACCGCACGCACACCTTGACGCGCGTGGACCGCGCTCATCGGTGCTGCGTCCTGTAGCAGGACCAAGAGAAAAGGGGGGGGGGGGGGAGAGAGACAGAGAGAGAGAGGGAGACATAGAGAGAGGGAGGGAGAGAGACATAGAGACAGAGAGGGGGAGACAGAGAGAGAGGGGGAGACACAGAGAGGGAGAGAGAGAGACAGAGAGAGAGAGGGAGAGAGGGGGAGAGAGAGGGAGACAGAGAGAGAGGGAGGGAGAGAGACATAGAGACAGAGAGGGGGAGAGAGAGGGGGAGACAGAGAGAGAGGGGGAGACACAGAGAGGGAGAGAGAGAGACAGAGAGAGAGAGGGAGAGAGAGGGAGACAGAGAGAGAGAGGGAGGGAGACATAGAGACAGAGACAGAGAGAGGGAGGGAGAGAGAGAGACATAGAGAGGGAGAGAGAGACAGAGAGGGAGACAGAGAGAGAGGGGGAGAGAGAGACTTCTGTCCTCCTGCGCTTCATTGGACCTAACATTTGGACAGACAACATTCCGAGCGTGCGCGCATTCATCTGGATCCTAAACAATACATTTGCTGTAAATTACAACCTCAGATTTGTCCTCCGCCTTCCCGCCAAGCAGCTGCTCTCGGCAGCGTTCGGAAGACCCGGTTCCGAGAGACGCATTCGGC
>NC_042301.1:7832880-7845380 GCF_901000725.2 Takifugu rubripes
TGGATGACCAGTGGACCACGGGAGGGAATGGCGTGGTTACCTTGTTACCTGATTAGAAAGACGCTGAAAAAGGGGAAAAACCAGCCGTGGACAACTAATTGGTAGATCTCAAGGAGACCTAGAGTAACCCTCTGGAGACAACCGTCCAGCTAAATCTGGACGGTTTGGAAGCCTCTTGGAGGACCACCGAAGCTCATGCTGCAGCGACACGTTATTGGCTGGTCTGGGACCTCGGCTGCTTCTGCATGACAGAAACCTGCTCAGTTAGTAGTTAGTTAGTAGTTAGTTGAGTAGTTGGGAGTCGTGATTGTGAGAACGTTTGAATTCACCAGACTTTGTGTATAAAAGTGTTGCTAAATACATCAAAAATCAGCCATTTCTTATTGCGATTCACAGACGCTTGAACAGTCGTTGATGCGCCGAAATAATGCAGATGATGTCACAGCAGAGGAGTTCTGGTTCTGGTTCTGGTTCTGGTTCTGGTTCCCACCATGATCGTCTGGACAATGGATGATCTTGGCGCGCTAACTCGTGTGACTTAGTGAATTAGTGCAGCTCACCGTTATCGGTGCAGAGAGATGAGGGCAACCTAACGAAGGAAGAGTTTAGATCTGCAGACAATATCTGCTTTTAAAAATTCTGAGGTCTGCATTCTGAATCTCTTTTTATAAAAAGATGTTAGTTTTTCATGTTTTAAAGCTTTTATCCATGTATAAACATTATTTTTAATATAAATCAAGCCAGTGCTCATCCCACGAGCGCCTTTAACTAGTTAGTTACCAGTTTACATGAATAAACATTCACGTATATATTGAAGGTTCAGGAAAAACCTGACTTTTGGTGGCAGCCTAAAGGGATTATTGGTGTCCACAACCTTCCTTTTCAGTCCTGTCCAGGTCAACGTGTTATTCAATGATCAGAGCAAAAGGACGGGACCCAAAAATCAGCGAGGAGACGGAAAACCGAGCAAAAGGTTTATCGACAAAGAATAACTCCAAAGTGGAGGGCAGAGGTGAGGAGCAGTAGGTGGCAACAAAAGGCAACAGTGCTCTTCAGTCAGGAGCCATGTGACCACAGGGACAGAGCGGGAGAAAAGTTAGCACGAGTTAGTGACTGGAGAAGCTATTTGTGGATTCTTTGAATGCTCCGGTTACCACTGGTAAAGATAAAAGGACGGCCAGGAAAGGGCTGGTTGCTGGCTGAATGCCTCCCCCAGGCTGTTACACCCCCCAGGCACTGAGAGGCTCCGAGAGAGGAACCACAGAGGCTGACAGATGAGACAGGATGCTAGGAGCTGCTCCAGCCGGCTAACATGCTCGTTTCCAATTAAAGTGGGGACGGTGTATTTTAGGCCAGAGAACCAAGAACAGCAGGCGAGGAAGCCACGGCATGTGTTCTTGCTGGTTACCAGAGATGACCAGAGACAGGTGAGGCCCAGGTGAGGCCCAGGTGAGGCCTCCCGTCAACATCCCAGACAGCATCGGTCTCAGGTAGCTCCACAGTAGGGGTGTTCACCTGCCTGACCACCTCTGGGTCGATGGAACAGCCGTCAGGTCTGGGTGAGCAGCACCATTAACCTGGGTGAGCAGCACCGTTAACATGGGTGAGCAGCACCGTTAACCTGGGTGAGCAGCACCGTTAATCTGGGTGAGCAGCACCGTTAACCTGGGTGAGCAGCACCGTTAACATGGGTGAGCAGCACCGTTAACCTGGGTGAGCAGCACCGTTAACATGGGTGAGCAGCACCGTTAATCTGGGTGAGCAGCACCGTTAACCTGGGTGAGCAGCACCGTTAACCTGGGTGAGCAGCACCGTTAATCTGGGTGAGCAGCACCGTTAACCTGGGTGAGCAGCACCGTTAACATGGGTGAGCAGCACCGTTAACATGGGTGAGCAGCACCGTTAACCTGGGTGAGCAGCACCGTTAACCTGGGTGAGCAGCACCGTTAACATGGGTGAGCAGCACCGTTAACATGGGTGAGCAGCACCGTTAATCTGGGTGAGCAGCACCGTTAACATGGGTGAGCAGCACCGTTAATCTGGGTGAGCAGCACCGTTAACATGGGTGAGCAGCACCGTTAACCTGGGTGAGCAGCACCGTTAACATGGGTGAGCAGCACCGTTAATCTGGGTGAGCAGCACCGTTAACCTGGGTGAGCAGCACCGTTAATCTGGGTGAGCAGCACCGTTAACATGGGTGAGCAGCACCGTTAATCTGGGTGAGCAGCACCGTTAACCTGGGTGAGCAGCACCGTTAATCTGGGTGAGCAGCACCGTTAACATGGGTGAGCAGCACCGTTAACATGGGTGAGCAGCACCGTTAATCTGGGTGAGCAGCACCGTTAATCTGGGTGAGCAGCACCGTTAACCTGGGTGAGCAGCACCATTAATCTGGGTGAGCAGCTCTGTGTGTGTGTGTGTGTGTGCGTGCGTGCGTGTGTGTGTGTGCGTGTGTGTGTGTGTGCGTGCGTGTGTGCGTGCGTGCGTGCGTGCGTGCGTGTGCGTGCGTGCGTGCGTGTGTGTGTGTGTGCGCGTGCGTGCGTGTGTGTGTGTGTGTTGCCATCTTCCCATGGATTAATACATATTGTACAAGGAGAATCTCAATACGAGTCTAGTTTAACCAGATCTACGTTTGGTTATCTGGGTTAGGGTTGGTTAGTTAGTTCCCTCTCTGGCTGTGAGCTTCTTCCCGCTCTCCTTCTCAGGACCACCCACATGTCCAACCAGAGCCTCCAGTCAGGCTTCAGCTTCAGCCTCTTGGCTCTTGGAGAGGAGACCCTCAGAATAAGGGCTCACACTGGAGGTTCTACATCTTCTAAAGCTTCAGGCATTCAGAAACACATGTTTAGCACTGAATGAGGGCAGCTGGAGCTTCAGAAAGGGTAATTAAGAGTTAGGGTTAGGGTTAGGGTAATTAAGAGGAATCCACGAAATGCTAGCAAAGCTATAGTGTGATGTCATCATTATTGCACAGCAACACTACGACAAACCACGATATCGGTTTCATCATAATAAGCACTTTTTATTGTTTAGGAAATGGTTGGCATTTATCATTTTCATCTCCCCCCCAAGGAGCCGTTGAGCCCCCCCCCCCCCCCCCTTCCTTCCTGCTTTTCTCCATTGTTTGGCTAAATCGAACCTCTATGTCAGAGGAGCTCCTTTGCTCTTAATCCCATGATGCTGGAAAAAGACGATTGTTTCGCATTGGACTCAAACAGCTTCTGTTCTGGATGCATCCTCGATAGTGGGTTAGGGTTAGTGGTTAGGGTTAGTGGTTAGGGTTAGGGTTAGTGGTTAGGGTTAGGGTTAGGGTTAGTGGTTAGGGTTAGGGTTAGTGGTTAGGGTCAGGGTTAGTGGTTAGGGTTAGTGGTTAGGGTTAGTGGTTAGTGGTTAGTGGTCAGGGTTAGGTTAGGGTTAGGGGTCAGGGTTAGGTTAGGGGTTAGGGTTAGTGGTTAGGGTCAGGGTTAGGGTCAGGGTCAGGGTTAGGGTTAGGGTTAGTGGTCAGGGTCAGGGTTAGGTTAGGGTTAGGGTTAGTGGTCAGGGTCAGGGTTAGGGTCAGGGTTAGGTTAGGGTTAGGGTTAGTGGTCAGGGTCAGGGTCAGGGTTAGGGTCAGGGTTAGGGTTGCTGGTGTTCTCACTGACCTGGTGCAGATTAAAATGGCTTTGGGGGCTGTTTCATGACAGATGTGGCGTTAAATGCCCGTCTCCTGATGTCTACAGGTAAAGAAGGAATGGGCGGGACTTACCTGTAGACGGGTCTCAGATATCCGTCAGTCATCAGTGTGGGTGCAGCTGTAGACAGAATTCAGTCCCTCATTTAAACTAGTAAAGTTTTAATGATCTGTGTGGCCACCAAAGGAGGAGCTGCAGTGAGAACCTGACCTAGTTTGATACCTCCAAACCATGTTTGCCAATCTTGCCTCATTCTGATTTTATGAGGTCTTTATGAGGTAGAGCGGATACACACGGATGTGTGCAGGCAGTCATGAGTGAAAATAGCTTGTGAACTGTCTGTGGCTTCCCTCTGAGTGCATATACATATATATATATATGCATATACATATATATATATATGCATATACATATATATATACAGTATATGTATATTTATATATATAATCTGAGCGGGGCCATTATTCAAGTTGCACCCCACACTCACGATATCATGGCTGTCCCCCCATGACAGCGGCATAGGTCGGCTAAGCTTGAATAACCGCCCCCCATCGCTCTCCTGTCTCTTCAGGAGGACGAGGACACACTGTCTCTTCAGGACGAGGACACACTGTCTCTTCAGGACGAGGACACACTGTCTCTTCAGGACGAGGACACACTGTCTCTTCAGGAGGACGAGGACACGCAGGTGCCACTGAGATGTGATTTCCTGGGTTGCAATTCATTTGGACAAAGCGGAACACAGTAAATCAGGTGAGGATTCCTGCGTCCTGTTACGCAATATAATCAATGAAATATAGGAAGGGATATTGATAATAATAGATGCTAATATGATGCAAGTGGAGCTGGCCCCAGGGTGCCAAGTGTGGCCCCAGGGTGCCAAGTGTGGCCCCAGTGTGAAGCCAAGTGTGGCCCCAGAGTGAAGCCAAGTGTGGCCCCAGAGTGAAGCCAAGTGTGGCCCCAGGGTGCCAAGTGTGGCCCCAGTGTGAAGCCACGTGTGGCCCCAGTGTGAAGCCACGTGTGGCCCCAGTGTGAAGCCAAGTGTGGCCCCAGTGTGAAGCCACGTGTGGCCCCAGTGTGAAGCCACGTGTGGCCCCAGTGTGAAGCCAAGTGTGGCCCCAGTGTGAAGCCACGTGTGGCCCCAGTGTGAAGCCAAGTGTGGCCCCAGAGTGAAGCCAAGTGTGGCCCCAGTGTGAAGCCAAGTGTGGCCCCAGAGTGAAGCCACGTGTGGCCCCAGTGTGAAGCCAAGTGTGGCCCCAGTGTGAAGCCACGTGTGGCCCCAGTGTGAAGCCAAGTGTGGCCCCAGTGTGAAGCCAAGTGTGGCCCCAGTGTGAAGCCACGTGTGGCCCCAGTGTGAAGCCACGTGTGGCCCCAGGGTGCCAAGTGTGGCCCCAGTGTGAAGCCACGTGTGGCCCCAGTGTGAAGCCACGTGTGGCCCCAGAGTGAAGCCAAGTGTGGCCCCAGTGTGAAGCCACGTGTGGCCCCAGAGTGAAGCCAAGTGTGGCCCCAGTGTGAAGCCAAGTGTGGCCCCAGTGTGAAGCCACGTGTGGCCCCAGTGTGAAGCCACGTGTGGCCCCAGTGTGAAGCCAAGTGTGGCCCCAGTGTGAAGCCACGTGTGGCCCCAGTGTGAAGCCAAGTGTGGCCCCAGTGTGAAGCCAATTGTGGCCCCAGTGTGAAGCCAAGTGTGGCCCCAGTGTGAAGCCAAGTGTGGCCCCAGTGTGAAGACAAGTGTGGCCCCAGTGTGAAGCCAAGTGTGGCCCCAGTGTGAAGACAAGTGTGGCCCCAGTATGAAGCCAAGTGTGGCCCCAGTGTGAAGCCAAGTGTGGCTGCAGTGTGAAACCAAGTGTGGCCCCAGTGTGAAGCCAAGTGTGGCCCCAGTATGGCCTGGCATTCTCTCTGGAGGTCAGAGGGCTTCACCTGGGGCCCACTGCAGGTAAACATGGGTCGGGAGGGTAGGACCGTTTGTGGCCCCTGGCATGAATAACAGAATCAGCCCCAGACTCCACGCAGGTAAATCTCCGTCTGTATGAAGCAACTCGCTACAGCTTATTCACCAAATCTTTACAAGCTGACTGGCTGTGGAAAATTTCAAATTAACGTGCTCATTTTTAATCAGAACTCCTGTGTGAAAGAGTGGAGCTGAAGGTCGCGGAGGTCATGTGTAGACAGCTAGGGTTAGGGCCACACAGCTGGGAACTGTGGCCTCTGCTGAACTATAATGTATATGAACCCAGTTGATCTGAGATCCTTTTAATGAGTTGTTGCTAAGTTAATAAAGCTCCGTTCATTTAATTACCCAAGATGTTTCAGGTCAGCAGAGTTGATTAGATACAAAGTGCTGGAACACCAATGTGGAGTCAGTATTTTAAACCGTCCTCAGGTGAGGGGGTTTCAGACCAACTTCTGTTCAGTTCCTGTTCATAGTTTATGACTAATTGTTTCAGTTCAAATAATGGCTCGGCCTTAGCGGTGCGAGTGTGTCTACACCTCCTTCCTTCCTTTCCTTCCTTCCTCAACTCTCCGACGCTGGAGCTCACTGAGGAGCCTGATTCAAGGCTGCACTTTTGTCCCCCAGAGACACTGAGTGAAGACAAGCAACAACGGCACCATTCTTCAGATTTTCTTTTCTGTATGAAACAGTTGTTTCCTGATTCACACACACACACACACACACACACACACACACACCCTCCATTTCCCTGTACACCACCAATGATCACAGACCTGACGTCTTGTGTTGAGCAGAGAGGCCTTTGTCCGAAAACAATAGCCATGCCAGCCATCATCGTCTGGCTGGACTCTTTAAAGGAGGGTGTGTGTGTGTGTGTGCGCGCGTGTGTGTGTGCGTGCGTGTGTGTGTGCGTGGGTGTGTACGTATCATTACATTCTTATTTTCTACTGTTTGTGTCTGTGTCAAGTCATTTCTCCAGGATCAGCAGATGGGCCTGCAAAATTATATTCAGCCATCTTTTCTTGTGTGCAAACAAGCTGCAAGAGTGCACACACACACACACACACACACACACACACACACACGCAAGCATAGAAAACTGGGAAACCTTGGAAGCTCTTAGATTTGATTGGAGTTGAAGAAGCAAAATGTTCAAGTCAGCCAACTTGACCTTGATTCCTCGTTTCCTAATTAGGATACTGTAAATATCCTAACGCCCTAAAATCTGTCATGACAGGACCAGTTTTGCTAATGAAGCTATACTCTAATGTTCCGTGAATGTTTCCTGGCCACGCCCCCCGTTACTTTTCCTTCCTGGTTGAGGGCTCAACAGCTTTTCCCCACGTTTACAGTTGATATTATCATATATATTATAATATAATAACAATATTATCATGTTGTTTGATGTTCCATATGTTGGTTTCACACTGTTTTCTGGTGACCGGGTTGAGTTTGAGGCAGCAGGAGAGCACATGCACACAAGTGCACGTGACCATGCACAGAGCTGCCAAACACAAATGCACCTGAGGACAGTGGAACAAACCCCCCACACACCTGCACACACACACGCACACACACACACACACCTGACCACAGGGAATGGCCTACAGAGATACTCTTTGTCAACAACTTGGAAGAAAGCAGCTATTTAGGGCCGGAGTATTCCTGGAAGAATAAACCTTATTTGTCTGAAGAGCCTGTGTGATATCAAACGAGTGACGGCTGTTTTGCTCTTCGTTGGGTTAGAGGGTTAGAGGGTTAGAGTTAGGGTTAGAGGGTTAGAGGGTTAGAGGGTTAGAGTTAGGGTTAGAGGGTTAGAGGGTTAGAGAGTTAGGGTTAGAGGGTTAGAGGGTTAGAGGGTTAGGGTTAGAGGGTTAGGGTTAGGGTTAGAGAGTTAGGGTTAGAGGGTTAGGGTTAGAGGGTTAGAGGGTTAGAGAGTTAGGGTTAGAGGGTTAGAGGGTTAGAGGGTTAGGGTTAGAGGGTTAGAGTTAGGGTTAGAGGGTTAGAGGGTTAGAGTTAGGGTTAGAGGGTTAGAGGGTTAGAGTTAGGGTTAGAGGGTTAGAGGGTTAGAGGGTTAGGGTTAGAGGGTTAGAGTTAGGGTTAGAGGGTTAGAGGGTTAGGGTTAGCGGGTTAGAGGGTTAGGGTTAGAGGGTTAGGGTTAGAGGGTTAGAGGGTTAGAGGGTTAGGGTTAGAGGGTTAGAGTTAGGGTTAGAGGGTTAGAGGGTTAGAGGGTTAGGGTTAGGGTTAGAGGGTTAGAGGGTTAGGTTAGAGGGTTAGAGGGTTAGGGTTAGAGGGTTAGGGTTAGAGGGTTAGAGGGTTAGAGTTAGGGTTAGAGGGTTAGAGGGTTAGAGTTAGGGTTAGAGGGTTAGGGTTAGAGGGTTAGAGTTAGGGTTAGAGGGTTAGAGTTAGGGTTAGAGGGTTAGGGTTAGGGTTAGAGGGTTAGAGTTAGAGGGTTAGGGTTAGAGGGTTAGAGGGTTAGAGGGTTAGGGTTAGTAGGGTTAGGGTTAGAGGGTTAGGGTTAGAGGGTTAGGGTTAGGGTTAGAGGGTTAGGGTTAGAGGGTTAGGGTTAGGGTTAGGGTTAGAGGGTTAGGGTTAGGGTTAGAGGGTTAGAGTTAGAGGGTTAGGGTACCATGGTGAATCCACCACAGCCCCGAGAGAGAGAACCAGCAAAAGGAAACAGACCAACGGCACCAAGCACACTGGCCATGCAAGAATTCCTTCAACGTTTTCCTTTCATAGTCAGAAGGAACCAGAAGTTGTGAAGGAAGGGTGGGTGCACGAACAAAGCGGTCACTCTCTGGTAACCCGTCACCTTATAGACTGATCACTGATCAGCTGCAGTGACACACTAATAGCCTGTCATTAAACAGGTGGCGCCATTTCGTTATCTCATATTCTGCACCGTGGTCAGACCCGTGCGCTTTGTAAATGATGCAATACCATTGTCCCCATCAAGACTGGCGATAAACCCTTGTAACCACCTTAGTGGCGCTCACTCCTAACGCAACAAAACCCGAACCTCGTGTTAAGATCTTATGTTTCAGGGTTCGGTGTGATTCAGTGTTTTCTATAGATGTTTTAACCAGTCCTTTTCTACTGGTCCTTATTTTAAGTAGGTCATAAAAATATCGATAATTATTCATATTGAAGGCTATAAAACACTTGATACCAGGTTTGATAGAAACGCAGTGTGGAGCCACCCTGAGGGGAGCACAAGGGGTAGGGGTAGGGTTAGGGTTAGGGTTAACCTAGGCTAACCCTAACCCTAACCCTAACCCTAACCCTGAGGGGAGCACAAGGGGTAGGGTTAGGGTTAGGGTTAGGGTTAACCTAGGCTAACCCTAACCCTAACCCTAACCCTAACCCTAACCCTGAGGGGAGCACAAGGGGTAGGGTTAGGGTTAGGGTTAGGGTTAACCTAGGCTAACCCTAACCCTAACCCTAACCCTACCCCTGAGGGGAGCACAAGGGGTAGGGTTAGGGTTAGGGTTAGGGTTAACCTAGGCTAACCCTAACCCTAACCCTGAGGGGAGCACAAGGGGTAGAGCTCATCCGTTGTGTTGTCCAGAGACTGGACCCATGAGCGGCTGGGTCAATCCTCCGCTGCACCAAGGCTTCATTTCACGCCTCCGCTTCAGTCTTTCATTGTCAGAACAGCTATCTGCTGAGAGCCCGCTTATCTTCTTTTTCTTCTCAATTTAAGTTGTGACGATTTGCACAACATCAGACTGATTTATGCAGGATTGTGCGTGTTTGTTTTTTCCCATTTACAACCTGTAAATGAACATTCCTTGCTTGCTAACTCTGCATTTCCGAAGCATTTTCCCAGTCGTTAGACAACCCATCGTCAAGTGGCTTCTGTTGTATTTATATTCCACTGTTGATGGCTGTGCATTATGTAAGCGCCCCAGAAAGGCCTTCAGAAATAAATATTTCAAGGCTCAGAGAGACACGGTTCATATCTGCTCTGTAATGCATGAAGCAAATGTCTTCAGCACAAATTCCTATTTCTTCCAGAACAACGAAGCTTCATATGCTGATCGTGAACAGTTCACATAGGAAGAGCATCAAAACATTCCTCGCAGTCTTAAGTGAAATGTGTAGCCTTGATTTTTGATGCAAGGTTATTCGGAATGTAATGTTCACAGCGGAGTGTGCCAAACGTGTTTAATCTTTTTTACAAAGCATCCGAGGAATGATAGCATGAATGAGGGTGAGGAGAAAAGGCAGCCTCGGATACAGAGCTTGGGAAGAACATTTGCTGTAACGGATGAGGAGAGATAATGGCGCCATCGGATGAGAAGAAATGGAGGGTTGCTGCCATAACGAGGAAAAAATGCTAACTGTCTTTAACTTGGCTGCTTTGTCCCTTTGGGGGTCATGGGGAGGATGCTGGATCCTCCGCTTCTCCGTCCCCTACAGACAGAGCAACAATGCCCCCCCCCCCATCCCCAAAGAAATTATATAACAAAAACACAGAATTAGGTCAGTTCTGGAAATGTTGCATTTCCCTGCTTATCAGATGCATGCGTGTTATCTCCTGTCCATTTGTCTGTCTTGTCTTTAACGTTGCATCGTTGGGGCTGCTTTTCTCTCACACTGGACAGACCAGAGCTCCCTGTAGCCCCCCCCCCGTCTCATGCAACCGCTGGTGCACAAACCTCGCCTTTCTCTGGCGGTGGCTTTTAGGCAAAGCGTTGAGCGATCTGTCGTGACAGGACTGGGTTCAGAGCGCAGCGACAGAGAGGAAGTGGAAGTGACGGGGATGTGGTATGAAAGAGAAGACAGATAACAACGGGAGGAACGAGGGCCCGTGGAATCACTTCATGTCCTGCTGACATAACTGACCGTATCATGGGCAGTTCTGTAAAATTCCTCTTCCCTCGTTAGGGCCCTCAGCTGTTACCCTGTTAGCACCAAACATTTAGCACACATTTCCATGTGCACTTGCTTATCTAAGGTAGACAAGATAGTCACTTAAAGAGTCAGTTAGGTCCATATAGTTGAGGTCCTCTCTAATATAAGATTTCCATACCTTTTATTATCAAAAACCTGATTACAGCCAATGGAAACAATTAATTTGGAAGCCTTTCATTTATTTGACAGCAGTCCAAGGCTGTAGAAATAACGTTCAGCCTTTCAGCAAACGCACAAAGATGTATTTTCATTTCAAGACCAACGGAGTTTCAATGTGGTTAAAAGAGGAAAACATGGGTCTGAACCACAAAGGTTCCAAGAAAAAAACCTCAGGATTTACAAATATATTTTAGATATTACCTGAAACCTGTTGGGTCCAGGGTTCCGGGTTGTGTCTGGTGTTTCCTGCAGGGGGGGGGAGTAGATTGGCAACAGCTGGCGCTGCAGGCAGACGCACCTGTCAGCGACCTCCATCAGGCCACCTGTTCCAGGACGGAGCGCCTGGCTACCAGCGTGGGACAGTTTGGGTGTCTTTCCTGCTCGTTTGAGGTCTCCTCGCCGTCCTGCTGGACTGGGGAACGCACAGAACCCGACTCCGCGTTGGCTCTGTGCTGGAGCTCGCGGTGCGCCCTGGAAGACCAGACGAGTCCAGGAGGACTGCTAGTTTGAGTTTGGTTAAATAAAGACTAGTTTTTGGACTTTTCAGCCCTGCGTTCTTGCCTGCTCTCGGGTCCTGTAAAAACCCAACCGTAACAAAACCAAGAACAAGAATTCCATCATCACGATGAGCAACTACAGAAGGAATATGAAACTGTAACTGAGGGATACAAAGGTCTGTTTGGGGCTCAAGATGGTGATTTAGGTTTAGGTTAGGTTAATGTAGGGCTGGTTGAGATTAGGAGCAGGGTAATACATTATGTCTGTGCAAGTCTCCAGAGACAGAAGTACAAAGGTGTGTGTACAGAGGTGTGTGTGTGTTAGACCAATCCGCTCATAACGCATTGAGAAAATACCAGAAGTACGGTTGTGAGTCAGGATGATTGTTTGGAAGAAATGCAAATTGTTCCAATCCAAATAGTCTCCAGGAGCTGCTTCTGAAAGACTGATTTGGACATCGGGATCATTTAGAGTTCCGATGTGCCAGACTGGAAAGAGCAGGTGCCCGGCCTGGGTTTTTAGCATCGTGCTGGATCAGGATTCTGCGTGACATCACAGCTCTCAGGGTTAGGCTTCCAAGGATATTTGCTTTGGTATGATCCCAATTATTAGTTGATGTTTATGCTGGTGAAGTGTCCCAAGTTAGTTTTCACAAGTGTAATGTAGGACAAGTTGACCTTTTAACATCTAATGCCATTATTATTGGCACAGTTAGTCAGTTCAGGTTTGGCCAAACTTTAACCTGCATAATAATGATTAGCCACACAAATCGATGTTATGATCATGAAAAACAGAATGAGCAGTATTTAGGTAACTTTCAGAGCATTTGTGGTGTGTAGCTCTGCTGAAACGTGAGCATAACTTGTGGAATTTGATTTTAGCTTCATCCTGAAATGCTCAAGGCTCTCACACACATGTGGCAGAGTGTGACGGTGAGAAATAAGAGGGTTTATATGCAGTTGGCTATGCTGGTGAGGAGCATATGGGGTGATGGAATAGCTTTTGAATTATGGAACAGTGGAATGGTGTAGCTGGTGGCGTCCAGCCAGAGGCCTGGAGATGCCTCCTGTGTCTGGCTGGAGACAGCTGGTCAGATCACTCATGTTCAAGCAAATTAGGAGCCAATCAATCACAATGGGCTAGCTGGTTGAGTTGTTAAAGCAGGGCTAACTATGGAGCAGAAGAGCCTCTGCAGACTGTTGAGATGTGGTCAAGAACGATATTAAAGCAATTACGATCCAATGGACTTGATACACATTTTAGACAAACTATGTTATGACAATGAACTAAAAAATGTATGCAAC